>NW_026732619.1:15000-17104 GCF_028476545.2 Physella acuta | reverse complement strand
CCGTCAAAAATAGCGACGCCTAGACCACCACACCTGTTCTGACGTTAAATCCTACTTGCACACACGTGTGGGAATAGATTAGATATCATCTAGAGATAGAATTCCTAATTATTTAATTAAAATAGAGACTCTAGATTTAATAGTTGTGTCATAGTTACATTAAGTCGAATTAGCGAAGCGGAGGCGGGAACTAGATTCTAGATCTAACACTTCGATTGCGATGAAAAAAAAATAGCTTTATTTTAAGGCCGACAAGGCAAATACGGTTTAATTAATATTAAAGAAATAAGTCCGAACACCTACCTTAAGCGAATCATCTACACAACACATGACTAGAAATAATACACGTCCACACGAAGAGCGATTGAAACGGTGACTGCAACGGTGAAAAACTTGTACGACGGAAACATGGCGCCTAGGTTATGCCTACTTCCGGTCTGATGAAAATTTTAATTCATTTTAAATTTTGCGCTCTATTTCGTCCGCGCTTGTCCACTTAAACTCTACAGAAAAGATAGTCTATATAAAAATAATTCCTAGAAGACAATTTTATGAGAGATCACCCACATTTATTTACCCTGCCTGTCTACCTTAGGGTTAGAGTTTGAATTTTTCTAGATTCAAGCCAAATATGCCGTGTCGATTAAACGACGACGTACATAACAGAGCGAAGACAATGAATGGTTCCTTAATTAACTATAATTACGGTCCTAATACAACTACAATTCACCATAGTACTAATATGTATGTGTATTGTTGTTTTGGGAGTTCTGTCATTACATTTTAAATTATAAAAAAAACGGGTTTACGATACACTTCATTACGCCGCCGATCGTGGTTTTAGATTTAAATTTGGTCGGATTCGGTTTATTATTAATTTATATAATACTTTATACATACTTTAATTCATTAAATACATTTATCTATGTATTTATTTCATTAGTTAAGTATTTGTTTAACTAAAAATTATCAATTTAAGGCATAACAATTACAGAAAACGATTGTATTTGAGATAAGTCTTATCGAACCATTTAGTAGCTGGGTCGGTTTATTATTAATTTATCTAATACTTTATACATACTTTCACTCATTAATTACATGTATATATGCATTCATTAAATCATTTAAGTATTTATTTCATCAAAAAGTATCGATTGAAGGCATAACACTGATAGAAAACGATTGTATTTGAGATAAGTCTTATCGAACCATTTAGTAGCTGGTTCGCGGGTCGGTTTTATTCCTTAACTCTAGATTTAAGTCTATCGTGTTTAATTTCAATTTAATTTATCACAACTTTTAGATTTTGTACTAGATTAAGCTACATTGAAGCTTATTTTTCACTATTTAATCAATAGAGGATATTATATAATATTTTTAAGTCTAATATTACGCAGCCGTTTGTTAAATCTAGTTTTACAACGACGACTCGCGCGATTTCGGTTTGGTTTTAAAACTTAAGTTCATTGATTCTTAAAATATATATTCCAGTTAGAATAGAACTGAATACGTACCACATGATGTATACACACGTTTGGGTTATTTATTTATTTTAAATTTAGTTTATTATGACCGATCGTAATTAACTTTGGCGATACCGGGCTGATATGTCTTATCGACCGGAAAACTACTGTCCCTTCGGTCGACTAGTTGGTCTTAGACGGCATTACCGAGGTTTGAAAACTCTTACACCGTGTTTTTATTTTCACATAGATCCTATATTTTGATACCAGTCATTCGTTTAAGTTTAAATTAGAAAACGTGAAATGTAGTTTATTGGAAACACTAATGTTTTTAATTTTGTACAAAATAAATTTTTATTCGTTTCAGGTAAACGGCGGGATGAGAAAAATCTGCTTTCTACAACACATACATTGGTTAAGAATATAAAGTGAAATATAGTTGTACAAACACCGTCTCTACTTAGCAGCTTAGCCTCTACGGCAATGCCGCGTCTTTACACTGGGCGAGCTTGAGACTGGAAAACTCTCGATCACTCTACGCGGGAATGCCGCTAAGTCGAGGCGGTCTGATCGGCAACCCATCAAACTTCAGCTCATCTATTTTTTTTTTATTTTTCACAATTTTTTTAAAATTCGGGTAA
>NW_026732619.1:5000-7500 GCF_028476545.2 Physella acuta | reverse complement strand
CGTCGCCGCTGGCTTCACGCTACGGACACGTACTTTTACCTTCACTGGCGCGACCTGCGCGCCGAGCCCGCATTTTACCGGGAAGCTAGTCGGGAGACTGAGCCACGCACGGTCAGATCGGGCACATGTCGCTGGCTGCGAGGGAGCGCGGATCCTAGCGTCACATAGAGGCTTCACCGACACTCACCTCCACAATAGTAGATACAGACCGTTTTAACCGCCGTATTTCTGCCCATACCTCTAGTGTTAAACCGAAAAATCGGGTACATAGTCTCGGGGAGGACCGGGGTGCCGCCCCATGAGGGGAGCCCGCACGGAGGGCGCCGGGGGTGCCGCGACCCGGGGGGCGGCGCGGGGGTGTCGGGGCGCATCTACGGGGCTCACTCGCGCGGGCGCCACACTTCCGGGGGGCGCCCCAGGTGGGGTGCCAACTTTGGCGCCCCCGACTAAGGGGCCGCCCCCACTGCGGTTACACGCTTTACGACCACCCACCCGCGTTCCCCACCCCAGGGGGCATGCGAATCACCCGCCAGGGGCGTTCTGGGACCGAGGGCGCCGCTCCGGCACAAGGGGGAGCCAAAACGCCCCGAGTTCCCCCGCGGCCACCTCGACACCTGGGCGGGCGGCGAGGGGTGTCCTGCGATCGGGGTGGGGAGCTCTACCAGAATCACCCGCCAAACTTCACCGGGGGCGTCTCCCGGCGCCCCTGCGCTCGGGTGACGAACAGCGCCCCGGGCTATCCCGGGCGCCCTATGGCGTCCACCTTCGATCGGAAGGGTGATCTCGACTCGGGCTGAGGCGGGCCACAACAATCCGCGGTCACATCGGAGCCGTCCAGGCTAACGAGGCCCCGGCTCACGGGTAACCCATGGGGCTGGACCGGGAGTCCGCCGTTAAAGAAGAAAGAAATGTAGTGCAAACCAGAACCAGTTTTTTTTATTTATTTTATAACTCGACTAATAATCGTCACAAAATTATAAACTTGGTACCTACGGATAGCCCTGGGCCCAACCTAATACAGGATGTCCATAACTATGCGCTAATTAAATAATTAATGGGTATTAAGGTCGGTCTTAGTAAATTGCTATATAAAGTCTAAGACCAGAACCAGTATTTTAAATTTATTTTATAACTCGGCTCCTAATTGTCACAAAATTTAAAAATTGGTACCTATGGATAGCCCTCGGCCCTACCTAATACACCGTGTCCATAACAATGTGGTAATTAAATATTTACTGGGCGTTAGGGTCGGTCTTAGTAAATTGCTATATAAAGTCTATATAAAATTTTACGAATTTAAAAAAAAAATTCCTACCGTCAAAAATAGCGACGCCTAGACCACCACACCTGTTCTGACGTTAAATCCTACTTGCACACACGTGTGGGAATAGATTAGATATCATCTAGAGATAGAATTCCTAATTATTTAATTAAAATAGAGACTCTAGATTTAATAGTTGTGTCATAGTTACATTAAGTCGAATTAGCGAAGCGGAGGCGGGAACTAGATTCTAGATCTAACACTTCGATTGCGATGAAAAAAAAATAGCTTTATTTTAAGGCCGACAAGGCAAATACGGTTTAATTAATATTAAAGAAATAAGTCCGAACACCTACCTTAAGCGAATCATCTACACAACACATGACTAGAAATAATACACGTCCACACGAAGAGCGATTGAAACGGTGACTGCAACGGTGAAAACTTGTACGACGGAAACATGGCGCCTAGGTTATGCCTACTTCCGGTCTGATGAAAATTTTTAATTCATTTTAAATTTTGCGCTCTATTTCGTCCGCGCTTGTCCACTTAAACTCTACAGAAAAGATAGTCTATATAAAAATAATTCCTAGAAGACAATTTTATGAGAGATCACCCACATTTATTTACCCTGCCTGTCTACCTTAGGGTTAGAGTTTGAATTTTTCTAGATTCAAGCCAAATATGCCGTGTCGATTAAACGACGACGTACATAACAGAGCGAAGACAATGAATGGTTCCTTAATTAACTATAATTACGGTCCTAATACAACTACAATTCACCATAGTACTAATATGTATGTGTATTGTTGTTTTGGGAGTTCTGTCATTACATTTTAAATTATAAAAAAAACGGGTTTACGATACACTTCATTACGCCGCCGATCGTGGTTTTAGATTTAAATTTGGTCGGATTCGGTTTATTATTAATTTATATAATACTTTATACATACTTTAATTCATTAAATACATTTATCTATGTATTTATTTCATTAGTTAAGTATTTGTTTAACTAAAAATTATCAATTTAAGGCATAACAATTACAGAAAACGATTGTATTTGAGATAAGTCTTATCGAACCATTTAGTAGCTGGGTCGGTTTATTATTAATTTATCTAATACTTTATACATACTTTCACTCATTAATTACATGTATATATGCATTCATTAAATCATTTAAGTATTTATTTCATCAAAAAGTATCGATTGAAGGCATAACACTGATAGAAAACGATTGT
>NW_026732618.1:330000-341927 GCF_028476545.2 Physella acuta | reverse complement strand
AGTCAAGTACTAAAGGCTGTAATAGTCTACACAGAATATACTTTAAAGAGAATTACAATGACTACAAAGAGAAGGGGGGGTGAGAGGAGGGGGTACCTGTTACATTTACCATGACAGAAAGTATTAACAGAAAATTGATTTCAATGATTGTTGCATTAGGAAAAAAGCAACGTTCTTTAGATAAAGCCTTCGAGTCAAACCAAGCGTAAAAGCACATTAGGTTTTACAGCTGGATGATAAGGCATCGTTTAGACCTTTGCGAACGTGCGTGTTTTCCTAGGGATAACGATCGTTAGGGATCATAGACCGTTTATTACATAACACGAAGGGGTTTGGTGTAGTGATCGTTTATCATTTCGATAAATTGTGTTGAGGTTTGAGGCAATGTTGTATTATACTGCCTTTGATTGGATATTATTTATTTTTTTCAGTGCTGAAAGAATTTGAAAGAATTTCTATTAATGATGATTTTTTCCTTTTTTTTAGTTATGGGAATTTGGGATTATTTGTTTATTGTAGAAGGAGGTGTCATTTAATGTAGAAGGAGGTGTCATTTAATGTAGAAGGAGTTGTCATTTAATGTAGAAGGAGATGTCATTTAATGTAGAAGGAGGTGTCATTTAATGTAGAAGGAGATGTCATTTAATGTAGAAGGAGGTGTCATTAATGTAGAAGGAGATGTCATTTAATGTAGAAGGAGATGTCATTTAATGTAGAAGGAGATGTCATTTAATGTAGAAGGAGATGTCATTTAATGTAGAAGGAGATGTCATTTAATGTAGAAGGAGGTGTCATTTAATGTAGAAGGAGGTGTCATTTAATGTAGAACGAGGTGTCATTTAATGTAGAAGGATATGTCATTTAATGTAGAAGGAGATGTCATTTAATGTAGAAGGAGATGTCATTTAATGTAGAAGGAGTTGTCATTTAATGTAGAAGGAGGTGTCATTTAATGTAGCTGGGAGTTGTCATTTAATGTAGAAGGAGGTGTCATTTAATGTAGAAGGAGATGTCATTTAATGTAGAAGGAGATGTCATTTAATGTAGAAGGAGTTGTCATTTAATGTAGAAGGAGGTGTCATTTAATGTAGCTGGGAGTTGTCATTTAATGTAGAAGGAGATGTCATTTAATGTAGAAGGAGGTGTCATTTAATGTAGAAGGAGGTGTCATTTAATGTAGAAGGAGATGTCATTTAATGTAGAAGGAGATGTCATTTAATGTAGAAGGAGATGTCATTTAATGTAGAAGGAGTTGTCATTTAATGTAGAAGGAGGTGTCATTTAATGTAGAAGGAGGTGTCATTTAATGTAGAAGGAGGTGTCATTTAATGTAGAAGGAGTTGTCATTTAATGTAGAAGGAGATGTCATTTAATGTAGAAGGAGGTGTCATTTAATGTAGAAGGAGGTGTCATTTAATGTAGAAGGAGGTGTCATTTAATGTAGAAGGAGGTGTCATTTAATGTAGAAGGAGATGTCATTTAATGTAGAAGGAGGTGTCATTTAATGTAGAAGGAGGTGGTCATTTAATGTAGAAGGAGGTGTCATTTAATGTAGAAGGAGTTGTCATTTAATGTAGAAGGAGATGTCATTTAATGTAGAAGGAGGTGTCATTTAATGTAGAAGGAGATGTCATTTAATGTAGAAGGAGGTGTCATTTAATGTAGAAGGAGATGTCATTTAATGTAGAAGGAGATGTCATTTAATGTAGAAGGAGATGTCATTTAATGTAGAAGGAGATGTCATTTAATGTAGAAGGAGGTGTCATTTAATGTAGAAGGAGGTGTCATTTAATGTAGAAGGAGATGTCATTTAATGTAGAAGGAGGTGTCATTTAATGTAGAAGGAGTGTCATTTAATGTAGAAGGAGGTGTCATTTAATGTAGAAGGAGGTGTCATTTAATGTAGAAGGAGTTGTCATTTAATGTAGAAGGAGATGTCATTTAATGTAGAAGGAGGTGTCATTTAATGTAGAAGGAGATGTCATTTAATGTAGAAGGAGGTGTCATTTAATGTAGAAGGAGATGTCATTTAATGTAGAAGGAGATGTCATTTAATGTAGAAGGAGATGTCATTTAATGTAGAAGGAGATGTCATTTAATGTAGAAGGAGGTGTCATTTAATGTAGAAGGAGATGTCATTTAATGTAGAAGGAGGTGTCATTTAATGTAGAAGGAGGTGTCATTTAATGTAGAAGGAGGTGTCATTTAATGTAGAAGGAGGTGTCATTTATGTAGCTGGGAGTTGTCATTTAATGTAGAAGGAGATGTCATTTAATGTAGAAGGAGATGTCATTTAATGTAGAAGGAGATGTCATTTAATGTAGAAGGAGTTGTCATTTAATGTAGAAGGAGGTGTCATTTAATGTAGAAGGAGGTGTCATTAATGTAGAAGGAGGTGTCATTTAATGTAGAAGGAGTTGTCATTTAATGTAGAAGGAGATGTCATTTAATGTAGAAGGAGGTGTCATTTAATGTAGAAGGAGGTGTCATTTAATGTAGAAGGAGGTGTCATTTAATGTAGAAGGAGATGTCATTTAATGTAGAAGGAGATGTCATTTAATGTAGAAGGAGGTGTCATTTAATGTAGAAGGAGATGTCATTTAATGTAGAAGGAGGTGTCATTTAATGTAGAAGGAGTTGTCATTTAATGTAGAAGGAGATGTCATTTAATGTAGAAGGAGGTGTCATTTAATGTAGAAGGAGATGTCATTTAATGTAGAAGGAGGTGTCATTTAATGTAGAAGGAGATGTCATTTAATGTAGAAGGAGATGTCATTTAATGTAGAAGGAGATGTCATTTAATGTAGAAGGAGATGTCATTTAATGTAGAAGGAGGTGTCATTTAATGTAGAAGGAGGTGTCATTTAATGTAGAAGGAGATGTCATTTAATGTAGAAGGAGGTGTCATTTAATGTAGAAGGAGGTGTCATTTAATGTAGAAGGAGGTGTCATTTAATGTAGAAGGAGGTGTCATTTAATGTAGAAGGAGTTTTCATTTAATGTAGAAGGAGATGTCATTTAATGTAGAAGGAGGTGTCATTTAATGTAGAAGGAGATGTCATTTAATGTAGAAGGAGGTGTCATTTAATGTAGAAGGAGATGTCATTTAATGTAGAAGGAGATGTCATTTAATGTAGAAGGAGATGTCATTTAATGTAGAAGGAGATGTCATTTAATGTTAGAAGGAGGTGGTCATTTAATGTAGAAGGAGATGTCATTTAATGTAGAAGGAGGTGTCATTTAATGTAGAAGGAGGTGTCATTTAATGTAGAAGGAGGTGTCATTTAATGTAGAAGGAGGTGTCATTTAATGTAGAAGGAGATGTCATTTAATGTAGAAGGAGGTGTCATTTAATGTAGAAGGAGGTGTCATTTAATGTAGAAGGAGATGTCATTTAATGTAGAAGGAGATGTCATTTAATGTAGAAGGAGGTGTCATTTAATGTAGAAGGAGGTGTCATTTAATGTAGAAGGAGGTGTCATTTAATGTAGAAGGAGATGTCATTTAATGTAGAAGGAGATGTCATTTAATGTAGAAGGAGGTGTCATTTAATGTAGAAGGAGGTGTCATTTAATGTAGAAGGAGGTGTCATTTAATGTAGAAGGAGGTGTCATTTAATGTAGAAGGAGATGTCATTTAATGTAGAAGGAGATGTCATTTAATGTAGAAGGAGGTGTCATTTAATGTAGAAGGAGGTGTCATTTAATGTAGAAGGAGATGTCATTTAATGTAGAAGGAGGTGTCATTTAATGTAGAAGGAGGTGTCATTTAATGTAGAAGGAGATGTCATTTAATGTAGAAGGAGATGTCATTTAATGTAGAAGGAGGTGTCATTTAATGTAGAAGGAGGTGTCATTTAATGTAGAAGGAGGTGTCATTTAATGTAGAAGGAGATGTCATTTATTGTAGAAGGAGTTGTCATTTAATGTAGAAGGAGATGTCATTTAATGTAGAAGGAGGTGTCATTTAATGTAGAAGGAGATGTCATTTAATGTAGAAGGAGATGTCCTTTAATGTAGAAGGAGATGTCATTTAATGTAGAAGGAGGTGTCATTTAATGTAGAAGGAGGTGTCATTTAATGTAGAAGGAGATGTCATTTAATGTAGAAGGAGATGTCATTTAATGTAGAAGGAGATGTCATTTAATGTAGAAGGAGGTGTCATTTAATTGTAGAAGGAGATGTCATTTAATGTAGAAGGAGATGTCATTTAATGTAGAAGGAGATGTCATTTAATGTAGAAGGAGGTGTCATTTAATGTAGAAGGAGGTGTCATTTAATGTAGAAGGAGATGTCATTTAATGTAGAAGGAGGTGTCATTTAATGTAGAAGGAGGTGTCATTTAATGTAGAAGGAGGTGTCATTTAATGTAGAAGGAGGTGTCATTTCCGTTATTGTTTACAGGGTGGGGATGTGACGATGTGGGGGAGTGGGGGGGTGGGGGGGTGGAGGGAGGGGGTCTTGAAACGTTACACTCATGCCATAATTTTAAAATTAATTTTTATAGGTAAAAAACAATGCCTTTTAAAGAATATTAGACTTAAAACTCTCAAGCATTACAAAAAGCTGGGAGTTGTCTTTTATTGTAGCTAGGAGTTGACATTTAGTGGGAGTTGTCAATTATTGTAGTAGGAGTTGTCATCTAATGCAGCTGGGAGTTGTCATTTAATGAAGCTGGGAGTTGTCATTTAATGAAGCTGGGAGTTGTCATTTAATGAAGCTGGGAGTTGTCATTTAATGAAGCTGGGAGTTGTCATTTAATGAAGCTGGGAACATTTAATGAAGCTAGGAGTTGTCATTTAATGAAGCTGGGAGTTGTCATTTAATGAAGCTGGGAGTTGTCATTTAATGAAGCTGGGAGTTGTCATTTAATGAAGCTGGGAGTTGTCATTTAATGAAGCTGGGAGTTGTCATTTAATGAAGCTGGGAGTTGTCATTTAATGTAGCTGGGAGTTGTCATTTAATGAAGCTGGGAGTTGTCATTTAATGAAGCTGGGAGTTGTCATTTAATGAAGCTGGGAGTTGTCATTTAATGAAGCTGGGAGTTGTCATTTAATGAAGCTGGGAGTTGTCATTTAATGAAGCTGGGAGTTGTCATTTAATGAAGCTGGGAGTTGTCATTTAATGAAGCTGGGAGTTGTCATTTAATGTAGCTGGGAGTTGTCATTTATTATAGCGGAAGTCACTCCCTTTTAAATATCTCGGTATTCTATCTCTCCCACACTCCACTGACACACAAAAACAACAACTTAAAAACTGTAAACCCTGTACTAGCTAAAACATGTTTAGACTCTTATCTAATCCTAGTAACAATACAAGCTCACTGTGACCGAGATTTGAAAGGTAAAAACTATGACCCTTGTATTTATTTTAAGTCGTAATTGTTGTTGTTGTTTTTTTTATGAGCACTTTAATTTTCGGTTTCCGTTATTGTTTACAGGGTGGAGATGTGACGATGTGGGGGAGTGGGGGGGGGGGGGGGGGGGGGAGGGAGGGGGTCTTGAAACGTTACACTCATGCCACAATTTTAAAATTAATTTTTATAGGTAAAAAACAATGCCTCTTAAAGAATATTAGACTTAAAACTCTCAAGCATTACAAAAAGCTGGGAGTTGTCTTTTATTGTAGCTGGGAGTTGTCTTTTATTGTAGCTGGGAGTTGTCTTTTATTGTAGATGAGAGTTGTCATTTAATGAAGCTGGGAGTTGTCATTTTATGAAGCTGGGAGTTGTCATTTATTGAAGATGAGAGTTGTCATTTAATGCAGCTGGGAGTTGTCATTTTATGAAGCTGGGAGTTGTCATTTATTGAAGATGAGAGTTGTCATTTAATGCAGCTGGGAGTTGTCATTTTATGAAGCTGGGAGTTGTCATTTAATGAAGCTGGGAGTTGTCATTTAATGCAGCTGGGAGTTGTCATTTAATGCAGCTGGGAGTTGTCATTTAATGAAGCTGTGAGTTGTCATTTATTGAAGCTGGGAGTTGTCATTTATTGAAGCTGGGAGTTGTCATTTATTGAAGCTGGGAGTTGTCATTTAATGAAGCTGGGAGTTGTCATTTAATGCAGCTGGGAGTTGTCATTTATTGAAGCTGGGAGTTGTCATTTATTGAAGCTGGGAGTTGTCATTTATTGAAGCTGGGAGTTGTCATTTAATGAAGCTGGGAGTTGTCATTTATTATAGCGGAAGTCACTCCCTTTTAAATATCTCGGTATTCTATCTCTCCCACACTCCACTGACACACAAAAACAACAACTTAAAAACTGTAAACCCTGTACTAGCCAAAACATGTTTAGACTCTTATCTAATCCTAGTAACAATACAAGCTCACTGTGACCGAGATTTGAAAGACAAAAACTATGACCCTTGTATTTATTTTAAGTCGTAATTGTTTTGTTTTTTTCATGAGCACTTAAATTTTCGGTTTCCGTTATGGTTTACAGGGTGGAGATGTGACGATGTGGGGGAGTGGGGGGAGTGGGGGGGGGGAAGGGAGGGGTCTTGAAACGTTACTCTCATGCCATAATTTTAAAAATAATTTTCATAGGTAAAAAAAAATTGCCTTTTAAAGAATATTAGACTTAAAACTCTCAAGCGTTACAAAAAGCTGGGAGTTGTCTTTTATTGTAGTAGGAGTTGTCTTTTATTGTAGCTGGAAGTTGACATTTAGTGGAAGTTGTCATTTATTGTAGTAGGAGTTGTCATTTGTTGTAGCTGGGAGTTGTCATTTAATGAAGCTAGGAGTTGTCATTTATTGAAGCTGGGAGTTGTCATTTATTGTAGCTGGAAGTTGACATTTAGTGGAAGTTGTCATTTATTGTAGTAGGAGTTGTCATTTATTGTAGCTGGGAGTTGTCATTTAATGAAGCTGGGAGTTGTCTTTTATTGTAGCTAGGAGTTGACATTTAATGTAGCTGGGAGTTGTCATTTATTGTAGCTGGAAGTTGACATTTAGTGGAAGTTGTCATTTATTGTAGTAGGAGTTGTCATTTATTGTAGCTGGGAGTTGTCATTTAATGAAGCTAGGAGTTGTCATTTATTGAAGCTGGGAGTTGTCATTTATTGTAGCTGGAAGTTGACATTTAGTGGAAGTTGTCATTTAATGAAGCTGGGAGTTGTCATTTATTGTAGCTGGGAGTTGTCATTTAGTGGAAGTTGTCATTTATTGTAGTAGGAGTTGTCATTTAATGTAGCTGGGAGTTGTCATTTAATGTAGCTGGGAGTTGTCATTTATTGTAGCTGGGAGTTGTCATTTATTGTAGCTGGGAGTTGTCATTTATTGTAGTAGGAGTTGTCATTTATTGAAGCTGGGAGTTGTCATTTAATGCAGCTGGGAGTTGTCATTTAATGAAGCTGGGAGTTGTCATTTAATGTAGCTGGGAGTTGTCATTTATTGAAGCTGGGAGTTGTCATTTAATGAAGCTGGGAGTTGTCATTTATTGAAGCTGGGAGTTGTCATTTATTGAAGCTGGGAGTTGTCATTTAATGTAGCTGGGAGTTGTCATTTATTATAGCGGAAGTCACTCCCTTTTAAATATCTCCGTATTCTATCTCTCCCACACTCCACTGACACACAAAAACAACAACTTAAAAACTGTAAACCCTGTACTAGCCAAAACATGTTTAGACTCTTATCTAATCCTAGTAACAATACAAGCTCACTGTGACCGAGATTTGAAAGGAAAAAACTATGACCCTCGGTATTTATTTTAAGTCGTAATTGTTTTTTTTTTCATGAGCACTTGAATTTTCGGTTTCCGTTATTGTTTACAGGGTGGGGAGTTGACGATGTGGGGGAGTGGGGGGGGGGGGAGGGAGGGGGCCCTGAAACGTTACACTCATGCCATAATTTTAAAAATAATTTTTGTAGGTAAAAAAAAAATTGCGTTTTAAAGAATATTAGACTTAAAACTATCAAGCATTAAAAAATAATCCCCCCCCCCCGACCCAAGGAGCGTATTTAAAAGAGAAATGTTTGAAAAATTAATCAAAACGTGACATCACAACAAGGTATGTGCTGATATGTGAGCTAATCGCCCACTTAAAGCTAAAAATAAAAGTAAGCGTTTGTAAAGTGATACGAAAGACTGAGGTTACAAAAATGAATGACTGAGGTTACAGAAACAAATGACTGAGGTTACAGAACAGAAACGAATGACTGAGGTTACATAAACGAATGACTGAGGTTACAAAAACGAATGACTGAGGTTATAGAAACGAATGACTGAGGTTACAGAAAAGAATGACTGAGGTTACAGAAACGAATGACTGAGGTTACAGAAAAGAATGACTGAGGTTACAGAAACGAATGACTGAGGTTACAGAAACGAATGGCTGAGGTTGCAGAACAGAAACGAATGACTGAGTTGACAGAAACGAATGATTGAGGTTACAGAAACGAATGACTGAGGTTGCAGAACAGAAACGAATGACTGAGTTGACAGAAACGAATGACTGAGGTTACAGAAACGAAGGACTGAGGTTACAAAAACGAATGACTGAGGTTACAGAACAGAAACGAATGACTGAGGTTACATAAACGAATGACTGAGGTTACAAAAACGAATGACTGAGGTTACAGAGCAGAAACAAATGATTGAGGTTACAGAAACGAATGCCTGAGGTTACAGAAACGAATGACGTCCTGTCATAAAATGTTCGGTGAGATGTGAGGTGAGGTAAATATGCGGATCAAGCGTGAGGTATAGGTGCCTAGGTGGATTAAGTGAATATAGGTGTATAGGTGTGGATTAAGTAAGGTAAAGGTGAACAGGTAGATTAAGTGAATTAAAGCGGTCAACATTTTTCGGGGGGAGGGGGGGGGGGGAGCGGACACCAGTAAAAGTGTATGTTTATTATATAAAATCCATCTGGGAGGGGGGGGGCGGTAGACTTTTTATGGTGGGGGGGGGGAGGGGCGGACACCCCCGAAGAGATACCTGGAAGAAACTCTGGTTCATAGGTGGATTAAGTGATGTCTGGTGCATAGGTGGATTAAGTGAGATATAGGTGCCTAGGTGGATTAAGTGAAGTCACTTAACTTTAGCCAATTATTAGCCTCCCCCTTCCCATCTCACTATCTACCTTCTCAGATCATCACAAAATAACATCCCCCCCCCCCCTCCCAACAAAAGAAAAAATAACAGCGCTAAACTGGGGTCGTAAGTTATTTTCACCCATTTTAGTGAATTGTTTCCTTAAACTTCTGAAAGTAATTTAAATTAAATATAATGATTTTTCCCAATCATTTTAGTGTTGTTTATATAAAATTTAATAAGCTGTTTCGTCCACAAAATTTTGTGAACTGTTTTTATACAAAAGCTTTGATCATAAAATTAGATGATTTTCTTAAAATTCTGGGGCTAATTCGTTATTTTTCTTTTAAACTGTTGAAAAAAAAGCATGAAACATTGTATAAATTATAGCGAATTTCTAAAATGAGGCGTCTAACTTTAGTGAGCGAAAATAACTGTCCGTCTCTCAAATAAAATACTCTTCGTTTGGATGTAATTGAACTGATTTTACGGTTTCTAGTCCGTATATACCCTTGTATTGTAAAGTATCCATTCTAGTCCCAGCTTTGTGTTTCATAGAGCTAAGCAGATAATGAGTTTTAAATCTATTTTTATACTCTCTCACACAAAATAAAGTCTGGCAAGCACAAAGCCCTGTCCCATTTTCAAACATTTTAAACTACAAAATAAGTTTCAAAGTAAATACCCAAATACAAATAGATCTACAAACTTCATAATCATAGATCTGGATTTTGGTAAAAAATAAAATATTTGCACGATTCAAAATATACTTAATAACAGTATTTTAAAAAAAACAAGAACGTTAACTCTGTCCAAAAAAATCAAGATATCAGTATCACGTTAAAATAGGGATCGAAAGGGAAGTAATTGACCGGATTCGCCTTTTTACGCTTGTTACAACTACGACGAAGACAAATTCAAATGTAACAAAACAGTTGTAAATAAAATACATAAAAAAGTATGTTTAGCGTTCTCATTTATACACTGTTATTAAAAGAAAACAATACATAAATAGAATTTGAAGTGGACATTTTAAAAACGTGCTTGCTACATTCACTGGCGAGATGTAGACGTAGGCAAGCAACTAACCTAGACGGACTACATGTACCAGCTGTCTACACAACTAATCTGCTAATAAAATATACGCAAATAAAAATAAACGTTAAGGGCGAAGAGGCCTCGATGACGTAAAAATGTTTTTTTTTTACATTCTCGTGTACAGAATATAGATCTAGAGGAAGTATTGTAATCGTGCACAAAAATCACACGAAATTAGGACAGTTTTAACCGTCTTACACCTCAGTACATCATCATATACTAAGTATAGGGGACTTATTTTAATCGGGCAAAAATAATAAATCCAGATTTATCAAAATTTAGGCGTTTTATGCGTAATCGAGTCGGAAAAACTGGGTTTTGCAATTCTGTCTGTATGTCTGTATGTGTGTATGTGTGTCAGTGAACACGATTACTTGAGTACCGTGACAGCTAGGTTGATGAAATTTCAGATATAAGTATTATATTAAACTAGCGTACCCGACCCCCGCGCGATGCCGCGGGGATAGAAGAAAGTTTGACGAAATATATTAGAAGGATTTCACCAACGCGTTACCAATCATATGTTCTTAGACGCTTGACCTTCTTTCTAAAAATGAGTTATTTAACTGTAAACAATGCCTGCGCTTGGATCATAAATATCAGGACACGGGTTTACCTACACTACCGCATGAAAACATTGAATGTACATTAATCACTCACCGAAATAATGAGGTAGAACACACTTCGGTGACCGCCCATGTGTCAGAGACGTAGAGGGGGCGGTCTCAGGGCCCTCACCCGACGATTACACTACCGCATAGGCGCGGCGTAACTACCCCTGGCTCCTTAAAAAGCATCCTGTTAACAATGATGCAGATGCGTCATTCACTAAATAGACACAAATGACAGGATTTGTTATTTAACACGTAAAAAAAAATATTTTGACGCGTTTTTAAACATCAGTCGAACTGATGCAATATGGTTAGCGTTATTAATGGTCTATTCTTAGATGCTCGATCTCAATTTCTGTTTGGATTATCTAAAAATAGATGCTAATTGCTTCATTCGCAAAGTGACAAAACTGTTTGGATTTTTTTACGGACAAAAAGAAACATCCCAGTTAATAATCTAACCTTGGTTAATGTTTCTGATTATTAAAATAAAAAGTATTACTTGGCCCTCAGCGGCCCATGTGAGCCTTTGGAGACCGAAACAGACATTTTTATTTGCAGCCTAATCGCACCCTACCAGGGCGCCAGAGGATACGCCTGATTCAATTTAGTAAGCGTTTGTAACGCCCCATCCTATCCATTGTCTATCACACTGTTTAGACCGAATGTATTCACCATAGCGCTCACGGGAAAGACCAGGGCGCCAAATCGTATCCTGTCGGGGGGGGGGGGGGGGGGCGCACATGCAAAATTAAATCCCCCACCACCCACCCACCCTATTCCCCCCTCCCACCCCAGAAGCCTTCTCGGGAGTATTCATCAACTCCCTAAAGTTTTATGGCACCGGGATAAATTGCGTCGAACCGCAATCGTATTTTATTTTTATATACCGTATATTGAGAAAAATCCCCCCATTCCGTGTCGCCGCCCTTGCGAATTTTAAAAATGATTTTTTTACAGAACCCTTCCCTGGAGTGTTCTAATCAAGTCCCTAAAGTTTGATGACTATCGGATGAACGTTGTGAGACCACAATCGACTTTTATTTTTATATACCATATATATAGAGAAAACAAATCGCGCCCTGCCGGGGCGCCACCCCTGCGAATTTGAAATTTTTTTTTCGCAGAAACCTCCTCTCAACAGCTTCCCAAAGTTCGACGGCGATGTGATAAGAGGTGTGGTAATG